>NC_073743.1:9459065-9466565 GCF_023634155.1 Falco peregrinus | reverse complement strand
TAACCCTAACCCTAACCTGAACTCTATCCTCAGCTGTGCATGGCATGTACCTAACCCTAAACCTAACCCAAACCATAACCCCAACCCTCACCCTAATCCTACCTCTAAGAGGACTAACCCTAACCCTAACCCTAACTCTAACCCAATCCCTAACCCGAATTCTATCCCTCAGCTGTGCATGGCAGGTACCTAATCCTAAACCTAACCCAAAGCAAAACACTAACCCTCACCCTAATCCTATCTCTAAGAGGACTAACCCTAAACCTAAACCTACCCCTAACCCTAACCCTATCCCTAACCCGAATTCTATCCCTCACCTGTGCATGGCATGCACCTAACCCTAACCCTAACCCAAACCATAACACTAACCCTCACCCTAACCCTACCTCTAAGAGGACTAACCCTAACCCTAACCCTAACCCTAACCCTAACCCTGACCCTAACCCTAACCCGAACTCTATCCATCAGCTGTGCATGGCATGTACCTAACCCTAAACCTAACCCAAACAATAACCCTAACCCTCACCCTAACCCTACCTCTAAGAGGACTAACCCTAACCCTAAGCCTAACACTAACCCTAAACCGATCCGTAAACCAAATCCTAACCCAAATTCTATCCCTCTAGCTGTGCATGGCATGTACCTAACCCTAAACCTAACCCAAACCATAACCCTAACGCTCACCGTAATCCCATCTCTAAGAGGACTAACCCTAACCCTAACCCTAACCCTAAACCCTAACCCTAACCCTGAGCCTAACCCTAACCCTAACCCTGAGCCTAACCCTAACCCGAACTCTATCCTCAGCTGTGCATGGCATGTACCTAACCCTAACCCTAACCCAAACCATAACCCTAACCCTCACCCTAATCCTATCGCTAAGAGGACTAACCCTAACCCTAACCCTAAACCTAACCCTAACCCAAACTCTGTCCCTCAGCTGTGCATGGCATGTACCTAACCTAACCCGAACCCAAACCATAACCCTAACGCTCACCGTAATCCCATCGCTCAGAGGACTAACCCTAACCCTAACCCTAACCCTAAACCCTAACCCTAACCCTGAGCCTAACCCTAACCCTAACCCTGAGCCTAACCCTAACCCGAACTCTATCCTCAGCCTTGCATGGCATGTACCTAACCCTAACTCTAACCCAAACCATAACCCTAACCCTCACCCTAATCCTACCTCTAAGAGGACTAACCCTAACCCTAACCCTAACACTAACCCTAATCCGAACCGTAACCCGAACCCTAACCCAAATTCTATCCCTCTAGCTGTGCATGGCATGGAGCTAAACCTAAACCTAACCCAAATCATAACCCTAACCCTCACCCTGATCCTATCTCTAAGAGGACTAACCCTAACCCTAACCCTAACCCTATCCCTAACCCGAATTCTATCCCTCAGCTGTGCATGGCATGCACCTAACCATAAACCTAACCCAAACCATAACCCTAACCCTTACCCTAACCCTACCTCTAAGAGGACTAACCCTAACCCTAACCCTAACCCTGACCCTAACCCTAACCCGAACTCTATTCCTCAGCTGTGCATGGCATGTACCTAACCCTAAACCTAACCCAAACCATAACCCTAACCCTCACCCTAATCCTATCTCTAAGAGGACTAACCCTAACCCTAACCAGAACTCTATCCCTCAGTTTGCATGGCATGTACCTAACCCTAAACCTAACCCAAACCATAACCCTAACCCTCACCCTAACCCTACCTCTAAGAGGACTAACCCTAACCCTAAGCCTAACACTAACCCTAACCCGAACCGTAAACCGAATCCTAACCCAAATTCTATCCCTCTAGCTGTGCATGGCATGTACCTAACACTAAACCTAACCCAAACCATAACCCTAACCCTCACCCTAATCCTATCTCTAAGATGACTAACCCTATACTCTAACTCTCACCCTAACCCTAACCCGAACTCTATCCCTCAGCTGTGCATGGCATGTACCTAGCCCAAAACCTAACCCAAACCATAACCCTAAGCCACACACTAATCCTATCTCTAAGAGGACTAACCCTAACCCTAACCCTAACCCGAACTCTATCCCTCAGCTATGCATGGCATGTACATAACCCTAAACCAAACCCAAACCATAACCCTAACCCTCACCCTAATCCTATCTATAAGAGGAGTGACCCTAACCCTAACCCTAACCCTAACGCTAACCCTAACCCTAACCCGAATTCTATTCCTCAGCTGTGCATGGCATGTACCTAACCCTAAACCTAACCCAAACCATAACCCTAACCCTCACCCTAATCCTATCTCTAAGAGGACTAACCCTAACCCTAACCCTAACCTAACCCGAACTCTAACCCTCAGCTGTGCATGGCATGAACCTAACCCTAAACCTAACCCAAACCATAACCCTAACCCTCACCCGAATCCTACCTCTAAGAGAACTAACCCTAACCCTAACCCTAACCCGAACCGTAACCCGAACCCTAACCCAAATTCTATCCCTCTTGCTGTGCATGGCATGTAGCTAACCCTAAACCTAACCCAAACCATAACCCTAACCCTCACCCTAATCTTACCTCTAAGAGGACTAACACACCCTAACCCTAACTCTAACCCTATCCCTAACCCGAATTCTATCCCTCAGCTGTGCATGGCAGGTACCTAACCCTAAACCTAACCCTAAAACATAACCCTAACCCTAACCCTAACCCTAACCCTCACCCTAACCTGAACTCTATCCTCAGGTGTGTATGGCACGTATCTAACCCTAATCCTAACCCAAACCATAACCCTAACCCTCACCCTAATCCTATCTCTAAGAGGACTAACCCTAACCCTAAATCTAACCTTATCCCTAACCCGAATTCTGTCCCTCAGCTATGCATGGCATGTACCTAACCCTATACCTAACGCAAACCATAACCCTAACCCTCACCCTGATCCTATCTCTAAGAGGACTAACCCTAACCCTAACCCTAACCCTAACCCTATCCCTAACCCGAATTCTATCCCTCAGCTGTGCATGGCATGCACCTAACCATAAACCTAACCCAAACCATAACCCTAACCCTCACCCTAACCCTACCTCTAAAAGGAGTAACCCTAACCCTAACCCTAACCCTGACCCTAACCCTAACCCGAACTCTATTCCTCAGCTGTGCATGGCATGTACCTAACCCTAACCCTAACCCAAACCATAACCCTAACCCTCACCCTAATCCTATCTCTAAGAGGACTAACCCTAACCCTAACCAGAACTCTCTCCATCAGCTGTGCATCGCATGTACCTAGCCCTAAACCTAACCCAAACCATAACCCTAACCCTCACCCTAATCCTACCTCTAAGAGGACTAACCCTAACCCCAACCCTAACCCTAAACCCTAACCCTAACCCTAACCCTAACCCTAACCCTAACCCTAACCTGAAGTCTATTCCTCAGCTGTGCATGGCATGTACCTAACCCTGAACCTAACCCAAACCATAACCTTAACCCTCACCCTAATCGTATCTCTAAGAGGACTAACCCTAACCCTAACCCTAACCCTAACCCAAACTCTATCCCTCAGCTGTGCACGGCATGTACCTAACTCTAAACCTAACCCAAACCATAACCCTAACCCTCAACCTAATCCTACCTCTAAGAGGACTAACCCTAACCCTAACACTAACCCTAATCCGAACCGTAACCCGAACCCTAACCCAAATTCTATCCCTCTAGCTGTGCATGGCATGTACCTAACCCTAAACCTAACCCAAACCATAACCCTAACGCTCACCGTAATCCCATCTCTAAGAGGACTAACCCACCCTAACCCTAACTCTAACCCTATCCGTAACCCAAATTCTATCCCTCAGCTGTGCATGGCAGGTACCTAACCCTAAACCTAACCCTAAAACCTAACCCTAACCCTAACCCTAACCCTAACCCTCACCCTAACCTGAACTCTATCCTCAGGTGTGTATGGCACGTACCTAACCCTAAACCTAACCCAAACCATAACCCTAACCCTCACCCTAATCTTATCTCTAAGAGGACTAACCCTAACCCTAAATCTAACCTTATCCCTAACCCGAATTCTGTCCCTCAGCTATGCATGGCTTGCACCTAACCATAAACCTAACCAAAACCATAACCCTAACCCTCACCCTGATCCTCTCTCTAAGAGGACTGACCCTAACCCTAACCCTATCCCTAACCCGAATTCTATCCCTCAGCTGTGCATGGCATGCACCTAACCCTAAACCTAACCCAAACCATAACCCTAACCCTCACCCTAACCCTACCTCTAAGAGGACTAACCCTAACGCTAACCCTAACCCTGACCCTAACCCTAACCCGAACTCTTTTCCTCAGCTGTGCATGGCATGTACCTAACCCTAACCCTAACCCTAACCCAAACCATAACCCTAACCCTCACCCTAATCCTATCTCTAAGAGGACTAACCCTAACCCTAACCAGAACTCTCTCCATCAGCTGTGCATGGCATGTACCTAGCCCTAAACCTAACCCAAACCATAACCCTAACCCTCACCCTAATCCTACCTCTAAGAGGACTAACCCTAACCCTAACCCTAACACTAACCCTAACCCGAAACCGTAACCCGAACCCTAACCCAAATTCTATCCCTCTAGCTGTGCATGGCATGTACCTAACCCTAAACCTAACCCAAACCATAACCCTAACGCTCACCGTAATCCCATCTCTAAGAGGACTAACCCTAACCCTGACCCTAACCCTAAACCCTAACCCTAACCCTAACCCTAACCCTAACCTGAAGTCTATTCCTCAGCTGTGCATGGCATGTACCTAACCCTAAACCTAACCCAAACCATAACCCTAACGCTCACCGTAATCCCATCTCTAAGAGGACTAACCCACCCTAACCCTAACTCTAACCCTATCCGTAACCCAAATTCTATCCCTCAGCTGTGCATGGCAGGTACCTAACCCTAAACCTAACCCTAAAACCTAACCCTAACCCTAACCCTAACCCTAACCCTAACCCTCACCCTAACCTGAACTCTATCCTCAGGTGTGTATGGCACGTACCTAACCCTAAACCTAACCCAAACCATAACCCTAACCCTCACCCTAATCTTATCTCTAAGAGGACTAACCCTAACCCTAAATCTAACCTTATCCCTAACCCGAATTCTGTCCCTCAGCTATGCATGGCTTGCACCTAACCATAAACCTAACCAAAACCATAACCCTAACCCTCACCCTGATCCTCTCTCTAAGAGGACTGACCCTAACCCTAACCCTATCCCTAACCCGAATTCTATCCCTCAGCTGTGCATGGCATGCACCTAACCCTAAACCTAACCCAAACCATAACCCTAACCCTCACCCTAACCCTACCTCTAAGAGGACTAACCCTAACGCTAACCCTAACCCTGACCCTAACCCTAACCCGAACTCTTTTCCTCAGCTGTGCATGGCATGTACCTAACCCTAACCCTAACCCTAACCCAAACCATAACCCTAACCCTCACCCTAATCCTATCTCTAAGAGGACTAACCCTAACCCTAACCAGAACTCTCTCCATCAGCTGTGCATGGCATGTACCTAGCCCTAAACCTAACCCAAACCATAACCCTAACCCTCACCCTAATCCTACCTCTAAGAGGACTAACCCTAACCCTAACCCTAACACTAACCCTAACCCGAAACCGTAACCCGAACCCTAACCCAAATTCTATCCCTCTAGCTGTGCATGGCATGTACCTAACCCTAAACCTAACCCAAACCATAACCCTAACGCTCACCGTAATCCCATCTCTAAGAGGACTAACCCTAACCCTGACCCTAACCCTAAACCCTAACCCTAACCCTAACCCTAACCCTAACCTGAAGTCTATTCCTCAGCTGTGCATGGCATGTACCTAACCCTGAACCTAACCCAAACCATAACCCTAACCCTCACCCTAATCGTATCTCTCAGAGGACTAACCCTAACCCTAACCCTAACCCTAACCCAAACTCTATCCCTCAGCTGTGCATGGCATGTACCTAACTCTAAACCCAACCCAAACCATAACCCTAACGCTCACCCTAATCCTACCTCTAAGAGGACTAACCCTAACCCTAACACTAACCCTAATCCGAACCGTAACCCGAACCCTAACCCAAATTCTATCCCTCTAGCTGTGCATGGCATGTACCTAACCCTAAACCTAACCCAAACCATAACCCTAACGCTCACCGTAATCCCATCTCTAAGAGGACTAACCCACCCTAACCCTAACTCTAACCCTATCCGTAACCCAAATTCTATCCCTCAGCTGTGCATGGCAGGTACCTAACCCTAAACCTAACCCTAAAACCTAACCCTAACCCTAACCCTAACCCTAACCCTCACCCTAACCTGAACTCTATCCTCAGGTGTGTATGGCACGTACCTAACCCTAAACCTAACCCAAACCATAACCCTAACCCTCACCCTAATCTTATCTCTAACAGGACTAACCCTAACCCTAAATCTAACCTTATCCCTAACCCGAATTCTGTCCCTCAGCTATGCATGTCTTGCACCTAACCATAAACCTAACCAAAACCATAACCCTAACCCTCACCCTGATCCTATCTCTAAGAGGACTGACCCTAACCCTAACCCTATCCCTAACCCGAATTCTATCCCTCAGCTGTGCATGGCATGCACCTAACCCTAAACCTAACCCAAACCATAACCCTAACCCTCACCCTATCCCCACCTCTAAGAGGACTAACCCTAACGCTAACCCTAACCCTGACCCTAACCCTAACCCGAACTCTTTTCCTCAGCTGTGCATGGCATGTACCTAACCCTAACCCTAACCCTAACCCAAACCATAACCCTAACCCTCACCCTAATCCTATCTCTAAGAGGACTAACCCTAACCCTAACCAGAACTCTCTCCATCAGCTGTGCATGGCATGTACCTAGCCCTAAACCTAACCCAAACCATAACCCTAACCCTCACCCTAATCCTACCTCTAAGAGGACTAACCCTAACCCTAACCCTAACACTAACCCTAACCCGAAACCGTAACCCGAACCCTAACCCAAATTCTATCCCTCTAGCTGTGCATGGCATGTACCTAACCCTAAACCTAACCCAAACCATAACCCTAACGCTCACCGTAATCCCATCTCTAAGAGGACTAACCCTAACCCTGACCCTAACCCTAAACCCTAACCCTAACCCTAACCCTAACCCTAACCCTAACCCTAACCTGAAGTCTATTCCTCAGCTGTGCATGGCATGTACCTAACCCTGAACCTAACCCAAACCATAACCCTAACCCTCACCCTAATCGTATCTCTAAGCGGACAAACCCTAACCCTAACCCTAACCCTAACCCAAACTCTATCCCTCAGCTCTGCATGGCATGTACCTAACTCTAAACCTAACCCAAACCATAACCCTAACCCTCACCCTAATCCTACCTCTAAGAGGACTAACCCTAACCCTAACACTAACCCTAATCCGAACCGTAACCCGAACCCTAACCCAAATTCTATCCCT